>NC_051157.2:86508983-86523106 GCF_013339745.2 Dermacentor silvarum
CGCGCGTATATTGTAGCGTCGAGCGTTTTTTTTTTTTTTTTCTTCTGATTCTGCACCTCTCAGGCGATAATTAAATTACACGAAGAAAAAGTAGCTGTATCCTGCGTTACGTTTCGTGCGAGGTCTTTGGGCGGTTCGCCCATCTGTTCCCGCTCGGATGCATTTTTTTTTTCTTCTCTACAACAGTGTGAGCACTGCACCGCGATGCTCAAGGTATAGCTAACATATTATATAGGCCTCGTTCACCGTTGGCCATTCTTCATTCATATTGCACGTATATTATAACGGGAAACTAGGCATCGCCGGGGCAATGCAGCGAAGCGGCGCTGCTGTGTAACAAGGCTGCCGTTCCGTTTAATCAGGCGGATTCACTTTTGCAAACAGATCCCATCGTTTTACCGGGACGTGGCTGGCTTTTGACTCGTCATTCTTTACGGCCACCTCGTTTACGGCCACTTACGGCACGTAGACTGCAGCTGGCACGGCAAGGGTTTATTTGGGACTGAAAGAAAACGTGTGCGCAGGGTGCACAGTTGCTGCTATAGGCGATTGTCTAAAATGTGATGTACGCAGATTGCCTCCGTTTCTCCACCTATTTGTGCTTTAATGAAGTCGAGGTTTCGGCGGAAGCCGCTTCTGGTCTGGAAGAATCGTGAAAATAATTAATGAAGGATGCCGGGCACCGAACAAAATGGGAAGAATGACGTTAGGGAAAAGAAAGGTATTCATATGTTTTCCGTTTTCTCCTGATCAGTATTGTTTATAAGTTATTTCTATTTTACTATCTACCTAATCTACAAACAGTATGTTCTGTATTATGCTTTATTTTCTGTCATTATGCGCTTATCGTCTCACTCTAACTTGCCCTATATACCATGCATCTATATTTCATCTGTATTTCCGACGTTTTCTGTATAATTATTTTTTGTTACCATGATATGCTTATTCTATCGCTCCTACTTGCGTTATTTTTATATTGTACCATGTATTGTCATCTGATTAGTATTCGTGTTTTCTTCTCTTTTTTTGTATAGTTATCTCTATTTATTAGCCCCTCCCCTCTGTAGTGCTTCATTGTAAGCCCTGAGGGTGCTATAAATAAATAAATAAATAAATAAATAAATAAATAAATAAATAAATAAATAAATAAATAAATAAATAAATAAATAAATAAATAAATAAATAAATAAATAAATAAATAAATGTTTGTGTTATCAGCGTTTATACGCATTGTTGTGCAGTCGGCCAGAATTGAAATGCCGTGGCGTGCCCGGACTTAAGGAGCGTGAAATTACTACGCATACGTATATACATGTGTATATGATGCATGCTGCGATGTCGAGTTGCCTTGCTGTGGGCAAAATAGAAAAAAAAAAAAAACGAAATTTCGGGAATATCTTACTCTCCATCTCTCTCTCTCTCTCACGCGCACGCACGCACACGCGCACGAGGCATAAAACGAATAGCATTGTTATTGGCAAAGTTTCCATTCTGACGTGCGTTGCGTAATGTCATCTGTCGGAACAGCAGGAGCTGTGGCAATAAACGTCCATCCGTGATGCTCGTCGTATGCATACGTGACCTAGCACGGAAGGAAATTTGAGAGCCTCGACAAGGCTTAAAAATATGTAACGGAGGAAGGTTCAATTAAAGATTGCGTAACGCGCGCGGCAGGGGCACGGTGGTTCGCTCGGACTCGACAACACGGTCGAACGTTTAATAACCATACCTGACCCCCCCCCCCCCTCCCCTTTTTTTGTTTTGTTTTAATCTCTTTTTCTTCGTTTTTTCGTGTGGTTTAAATGTGCCGGACCTTTACCTCCAAAGCAATTTCGAAGTCGCATTGCCGAAATAAAGAACCGCGGGGGGAAAAAAACAAAGAGGATGAAAACGTAGAGAGAAGCATATATAGAGGACAACGTATACGTACACGCCCAACTGTGTCCATGCCACGTGCGTGCACAGGTCTTCAGAAAGTTGACCACCAAAAAGTAAAGTGGCGCCCGCTCGACGATCGAAGTTGAAAAACTCATTTGCGGCGGTTGCAACAGCGACGGGCAGCGCGCGCGCTGTACATTTCGTATGGCCGGAACGTTTCGCAAATCTGCGGTCCCGTGGTGCGCAAGGAAGGGAAACGAAATAAGTTTTTAAAAATGAAAAAAAAAAAAAAGAATGAAGGAAAGCGTTGAGCGAGGACAGTGCATGCAGTGTGCTGTTACTAAACGACTTGATTTATTGTTTCCCCTTTAGCGTCCCTTTAAAACGCGTAACACTACAGCGTTACGCTCTGTAACTCGATAACCGGTATGACAAACAAAAAGAAAAAAAAATAGGAAAAAAATTGTAGCGCGGGATCAGGTTGCCAAGAATTTTGTAAGAAGCATTTTCTCATGTGAGCTACATGTGTGAGACATGCGATGGAGAGAAAGAAGGCCACGTACATGCTCGTCGTGCGCGCCATATATATATATATATATATATATATATATATATATATATATATATATATATATATTACCATTTCGCGCCTCCTAAGCAATCTAGATTTTAGTTTCGGTTTATTCAGGTATTTCAGCGGGTGTGCGTTCGTTTAGTGAAATGTGCAGTATTTACTTACATTAAGTCACATGTCTGAAATATGGTAAATGCAGAATCACAGCTCGTCAACGCCTGCCGATTCCCGTTGTGTGCACGTTTTTTGTACGGTATATACCGGCGGGGCCAGTCGCGATGCGAGAGCCAAATTGAGCCTCCATGGCCTGCCACGAGTCCGTGTGGGGCCACCCATTAGACGCGCGAGCTGCAGCCTCTATGGTAGTGCACGCTTTTAGTGAGCCAAAGTACTATAGGGTGAGGGCGGCAGTTTGGGCGAGAGCACAGTGTAAGAATAAGCAAGTGGGCGAGGGGCACGCAGCACATTTAATTCGGCATACACGCATGGGCTGTACAGTCTCTCTCTCTCGCTATCGTGCACATCGCGAGCCGTGCGATTGCGAAAGCTGAAGGCCTCGCCGTGGTCCGCGGTGATTTGGCCGCGTAATCGGTTAAATCTCCTACTTTCGAGGGAAGGGGCGTGATCAGAGGGTGAATTTCGCGGCTAATGCGTTTCACACGTCGCCAGCTCGCGTAGACGGCATCCGAACGAGGTTGATGGTGAACACCTGCTGTTGCGACCATGGCCATCGGGTGAATTCACTGACGAATATTCCGAGCGTGCGAGTCCGGTCATGGTTCTGCTCAGATACATCGCTGAGCTACGCACGCATCATATAGGCACCCTGCGCTGAAGCTTTCAAAAGTAAAATCCCTATATAAGAAAAGTACCGCCATCTACTCTTTCCTCCGCCGCCTCCTCTCCTAAAGCGCTTGCTTTTTTCTTTACTTTTTGCTTGCGAAAGCCAAGTCGATGGTGGCGCACCTAGAAAGTCCACGTTGAAGCTTTCAGGCCGGGCGCGCGCCGCCGCCGCCGGCGGCGACTGCGGCTGCGCAGAGGACTTTCAACATGGCCCTGAGGCGGAAAAAAAAAAAATATAAAGAAGTGAAAAGCGCGCGCTACCATCGTCCAATCGGAGATACAGGAGAGAGAGAAGCGGCGTTTATCAAAGGATGGCGGTACTTTTCTTATATAGGGACTTTATTCAAAAGTAGACAGCAGCGCCAGAACACACAGCCTAGCGAGTGGGGAAGCAAAACTGGAGAGACGCTGTATACATTGGCTGTGGCATTTTCGATTGCTTATCACGAGGCAAGACTGTCCGACTTGTGAAAACGTCGAAAGTGCGCATGCGCAGGGCATAACACTCAGGCGAACGACAAAAGTGACCGCTATCGTTTGGAATGGCGTATCATTTTCATCACTTCTCTAGCGGCCGGTGTCGGCGACACCGGGGTGAAACGTCGTAGCGCCCTCTGAACAGTGCAGGGTGCCCATGTAGTCTTTTGTCGATTTATTCATTTATTTATTCATTCATTCATTCATTGCTTTTCTTATCCATGTGGGTTCGGCTGTCGCTGATGCCGAGTGCTCTCTTCGATCACTTTCGTTTTGCTTCCCGTTATCGTGAATATAATCGAACACGTACACTAAACGCCACCGGGAAAACAAGCAGCTTCAATTAGCCTTATATACGTGTCTCGTGCTTACATAAACAACGTGCCGTCTTTTGCGTGACAAATGATATAAAGGCAAGAGGGAGCTGCTTGCGAGCCCTCTGACATTTTCTGAAGGAGTCCCGAGACCCTCCCTCTCTCCTGTTCTATACTCATATGCATGCCCTCTCTATTCCCATTACAAATATTGACGCGTTCCCTTCCATTTTTTTTGTGCCTTTTTAAAAATGTTTATGCGTTTGTTTCTCCTGCATGTTTCTTTCCCTTCCGCTTCTCCCCTTGCGCTTATCTGGCGCTGTTATAACTTCCAGCGTACCGACGTGTGGGTGTGTTTACACACGCGGCTTCATTAAGCGCCGCCACTGCCGTCTGCCCTATTGCGACGCCAACGCCGAGCCTATATAACATGCAGATTATGGGCCACGGCCTGTTTCAGTACAATGTGACGTCGCCACTTCCGCGTATGCGCGACACGGGCACATATAGTCACGTGCGATTTTGACGCAGTGAATGGTGTAGTATAGTATTTGGTTGTTTATTAAAATAAAGGGAAAAGGCAGCTACCTGCCGACCGCATTGGATCGATCTATAGCGCAGGGACAGAGTATATAGTAAAGAAGGGAAGTATTCACGTACGTACAACAGAACGATTAGGCGAAAGCGGTGAACGCGTAAAGCAGTCACCACACGGGCCTGATTTCCGACGCGTGTAATATGTTTTAGGCGTGGGCATCGCCCGGCGTCATGCGTGTCCGTTCACGGCTGCGACGGGGTCCAATTTACGATTGGCAACTGTGCTGTAATACCGATCGAAATGGGCTTCTTGTGGTTGCCACTTAAGCTGGTACTTGCGAGCGCACATTTCAGCCATGCTATCTAGCTGGGTGGTTAATTCGCAGTGTACAAACGGACGCGTCGACGCAGAGCGACGCCACGGCGAAAATACGTCGAATATTACGGGAAATTAATTCGCAGTGTTTTCTGCTGAAGTTGCAAATAGCGGACCCATGCGTCGACTTACTGCAATCCCGTTTCCTCGCTTATAAATGCGACGCGTAAATAATCTGCTTATGAGGTTTTCGGCGAAGTTTAATACGTCTACTAGCATATTTTTAAGACAAGGTGTTGACATAACTTATACGCAATATACAGGAAAGTGTTTCAGCGAACACTTTCAAAATTGGCAATATTTAAGGTTGCCTGTGTATTTATTTTCAGAAGTCAGATAGCCCAATTCTAATTAATGAGCTGGTCTACTCGAAGACATATAAAGGCGGCTTGTTCCAGTTAGCATTACTTTCACAAAAAATTGAAATTAATAATCGAATTCTCAATGCAGTAACAAAAAAAAAGTGGACTAATTACGTTTTTAACTAATTACGTGATGAAAAACAAATCAGCCTTGGCCTTTGTTTTGAACCACGTATTGCAATTTACAATTTGCATAAAAATGTAGCCGCGGAGTTCGAAAGGCACTTAGAATTAATTCTCAGGATGACACCAGTTCCGAGATATTAATTCCTGAACTTTGCGGAGAAATGCATTGGCGTTCCAATTAATTTTGTGCTTCAATGCATAAAGCGACGTTTTCTTTAGAACCTAACTGGAACGCCAATGCATTTCTCCGCAAAGTTCGTGAATTGATATCTCGAAACTGGTGTCATCACGAGAATCGTTCCAAGTGAAGCGACGTTTTCTTTAGAACCTAACTGGAACGCCAATGCATTTCTCCGCAAAGTTCGTGAATTGATATCTCGAAACTGGTGTCATCACGAGAATTCGTTCCAAGTGGATCCGCCTTGCGAACTCCACGGCTACAATTTGTAAATTGCAATATGGGTCATCACGTAATTAGTTAAAAACGTAATTAGTGATTTTTTGTTAATTATTCGATTATGCATTTCAATTTCTTGTGCAAGTAATGTCCGCCTCTTCGAGTAGACCAGCTCATGAACTAGAGTTTTGCTATCGGCCACAGGCAACCTTTAAGAATTTTTGAAAGTGCTCGCTGAAACACCCTGTATAGTATGTATGTATGTATGTATGTATGTATGTATGTATGTATGTATGTATGTATGTATGTATGTATGTATGTATGTATGTATGTATGTATGTTATGTATGTATGTATGTATGTATGTATGTATGTATGTATGTATGTATGTATGTATGTATGTATGTATGTATGTATGTATGTATGTATGTATGTATGTATGTATGTATGTATGTATGTATGTATGTATGTATGTATGTATGTATGTATGTATGTATGTATGTATGTATGTATGTATGTATGTATGTGTGCGCGCGCGCGTGTGTGTGTGCCCGGACGGACACCTTCACTCTCTCTCTCTCTCACACGCACAGACGTAGTGATACACGAAGCACGTGTTTTTCTCGAGAAAGAGAAAAATTACCCTGCTCTGGAGTATTCCTTTGCTGTCATATCTATATATGCGCGTGCAGCGCAAGGCCGCCATTCGCGAACGCGCAGGGCTTGCGCCCCGAGGCGCCCGCGTGCTCGGTAATATTTCTCTCGTTCTGTCTTTCCCATAATTTCCCTCCCTTCGCCCTCGCCTTGCAACCCTCGCCCAGGCCGGCAGTCTGTTTCCTAGGTGCCAGATGCCATTTTTCTCCTCGTTTGCGCGGCCATCCTCCTCTGTTCCCATGCGTGCGTGTTTCGCCCGATAAATGATCCCGCGGATTCCCGGGAAACAAGGCGGCAGTTAGGGAGCAAAGGGGAAACGAGGTGCCGTTGCGAATGTATATAGGTGCGGCGAGCGCCCGCTCTGCCCTTCGTGATGCTCTTTTATATGGTGCGTCGAGCAATATTGCTTTTGTTTTCGGTATCTCGCGCCTTTACTTTTCCTTCCTCCCTTCCTTTCTCGCCCGCGGAATCCGCGAGACTTAGCGTATACTCCGAATCGGGATCCGGTTTCCAGGAACCGGGCAGCAAGGCGAACGCGAGCGTTTAGTCAGCCTCGAGAGGTGAACAGCGCGTATACGTTCGCAACGAAGAAATTGACATGCATAGCGCGTGCGTGTGTGTGTGTGAGAGAGAGAGAGAAGAGGGAGGCAGTGCGTGCGTATAAAATACGCGTGGATTCGATGATTTTTAAAGGGACAACTATAGCTCAATTGTACTTCCGGCAGGACTTAGCGCGCGTTCGTCTCGCGCTGCGCGATGCCCGCGGTGTTATTTTCTGGTCGAAACGGCCCGTATATAATCAACCGAATATGCGTATTTCGAGCTATAATAACGTCCTATGGTTATCGGTGGGGCGAAATTGGCGTGCCGACGTCGAAAGTATACGTGGAGAGTACGTGTGCCGTATACATGTGGTTGTCATGAACCGTATATATACAGGGTGTTTCAGCGAGCACTTTCAAAAATTCTTAAAGGTTGCCCGTGGCAGATAGCACAACTCTAGTTCGTGAGCTGGTCTACTCGAAGAGGCGGACATTACTTGCACAAGAAATTGAAATGCATAATCGAATAATTAACAGAAATTCACTAATGAAGTTTTTAACTAATTACCTGATGGCCCATATTGAAATTTACAAATTGTAGCCGTGGAGTTCGCAAGGCGGATCCACTTGGAACGAATTCTCGTGATGACACCAGTTTCGAGATATCAATTCACGAACTTTGCGGAGAAATGCATTGACGTTCCAGTTAGGTTCCTAACAAAACGTCGCTTTATGCATTGAAGCACAACATTAACTGGAACGCCAATGCATATATATATATATATATATATATATATATATATATATATATATATATATATATGACTCCGTCATTGCTGCCTGAGTTATGCTAGCTTAATTCCATCTGAGAATGACCAACGTGAAACGGAGATTTATCGTCGGTGTTTTGTTTTCTTCCCCTATATACCTTCAGTCATTTGACATCGTTGGCATGCTGTCGAGGAAGTGTCGAGCGTGCATGCACTTTGCAGTCATTCTGCGAACAGCTGATGCATTTGGGCGCTTATTTCAAAACTTCGTCGCCGCGTAGTTGCGCGGGCACGCGTCCATCCATTATTATGCGCCTGCACCGTTGCTATGTAGCTCGCACTTTGACAGACGGCATGCATGAACAAATTTGTTTTCTCATGCAGTATATACTTTGATTCTACAGATATATCTGGTGCTAGCAGCTCCCTCGAAGCTCTTTGCCCGTGGGTAAATTTACCCCCGAAATAAAAACTTATTGCAAGTGCGTGGTCTGAGTTGCTTTGGAGAATCATTCGGTCATGATTCGCTCAGCAAGGTGATTGATGATCAATTGATTGGTGGTTGATGAGCAATCTTCTACAAAAACAAATTGCTGTAAAAATGTTTGCTATCATGTTTGGGTGTTAAAGTGTATGTACCGCCAATTCGCTGTGATTTGCGACTAGATTTCTCAACGCGGCTTGTATTGGCGGTCGCGTTTGACAGCATGTATACGTATATGGCTTATAGACGTGTTGTAGCCTTGTATATGCCTAGCCCGACGTCTGAGCGAAATTAAACAGCCTGCAGCGCTTTCGGCATTCCGGGCTTGCCCGCATGGGCTGACACCGAGAGTGGTTTATGGAACGCGGAAAGTGGAAGCGATGGTGGCCTGCGGCCTTTGAAAACTTGCGGTCGCATCTGTTTGTCAATTCTGGCAAGACAAAACGTTTTGTGTATATTGTGCCATGGTATTCAACAGCAAGAGTGCTAATTTGAGCTGACTGGTACGTGATATAGCTAAGTACAGTAACAGCGTATATATAGGACACGACATGTGGAATGAACTGGACGAAGCGCATATGCGCTATCCTGTACAAACAGAATGATCAGCGCTTCGTGTGTTCATTTCGTTTGTCCTGTTTTATGCGATGTTATAATTCTAAGTTATAAAATACATGACCCCCCCCCCCCCCCCCCTTATATCGAATGTGTTTTTGTATATACAGATACCTCATATATACTTCGAGCTCATGTGTGCTGTTTCTTTTTGCGCATTTAATGGCAGAACGATATCTTGAAACCGCCTGCTGAGAAGTTTATCGTGTGATGTGCATCCGGCGAGCGGCCTACTTAGCCTCACTTAAGCGGGCTATTGCAAAACACGCAGGCGGAAGTGCTTTGTGCCTTTTAAAGCAGCGAAAGCGTCTATATATCCGTGGCAGAGCTTTCCAGGAAGCTTGCAGTGGCGGCAGCGGCCATTTTCTTTTTCTCTTGTTCTGGCCGCCGCTCCTCGTGCGTTTTTAGTGAGTTCCATCTTGTCTTTCTTGTAATTCGTGCCTTCCGATGTCCTCGTGGATCACCTTCGGCGCGTGATGTTGTCGCTTTTTCGCCCTATCGGTTGGCTCCATTAAAGACAGGTGTTTGCCTTCCCATTAGGGAGAGCACTTATACAAAGTTTGCTGGTTCCGCGCATTGTTTGCTCTGGTCGTGTTTTCCCTGATGTCCTTCTCTGGCGACGGGCATGCGCAGAGTGGTATATATGGGGAAGGACATGTGATGGCGCCGGGTGTTAATGAGCGTCACCGTGAAGATAGAAAACTCACGGAGAAAAAAAAAAAAAACTGGCGGTACAAAATAATATTATCATAATACAGCATAGGGAGGCATGCGATGTTTTTATGGGTATATAGTTTCTCAGAGCTAGACAGCTTTGTGCACGCTCAGCGCTTCCTTCAACAACTCATTGTATAAGACTTTGTTTTATAGCATTTTTTTTCGCAGAAGGGGAAGAAAAGGGAAATTTGCATTAATGATTTTTGCTGTCGAAGCGATTGCTGCTTGCGGCAGGGTTGCTGACACTACCTCTAGGGTATGAAAAACGGTATGAAGACATATAATAAACCGTTGGTAGATTCTAGTAACATATGTCTAAAAAATGTTTATTCAGTGTTACTAGAAATTGTTGTAGTGGTTTAACCAAACTTGGCCTTGAGTTTTATATCCAGGTCAACTCTTCCTGTGCTCCATAAACCTCTTTCCTCATTCGCAAGAGCACTTCTCTGCACGGAACATTTGTCCAAATAACGGTGGCACCGGTCATCGTTCAAATGAACGCGCAGTGCTAGCCTGCCCATGCTGCGGGGCTTGTCTCTTGCGCGACGTTTCATCACGAGAGCCACGTCTACACTTTCCATGTCACAATACAAGTAAACTATGCTTGTACATGCTGTTTGCAAGAGCAACTATGCCGCATGTACTGCCTCACAGAAAAGCTAGCTTTACAGTAATGAAAAGGCTCTAAATTGTCAGTGCAATAAGTTGTTTCGCTCTGCAGGACAGGAACAGCTTGAGATAACTACGTCTAGTTATAGCTCACGCTCGAAGGTAGCAACTGAGCTTATCGAGCGCAAAGCCAGTTGCTCTTCGCACTTCGCTCTCATTGCAGTTTGAGCGAGGAAAAAGAGAGAGGGAGAAAGAAACGGTCGATACGGAGTTTCGAGGTGCGCGTGCTGCCTCGAGGGTACGGAATACGCCGTCGCGAAGAAAAAAGGGAGGAACAATAAATAAGGCGAACTGCTTCTTGGAAGCGCCAGCGCGATCTTTACCATTTCATCGTGTCTTGTTTTGGTTTTCGTCTCGTGTTTCATCCCGCGCCGTGTTCTAAGGAATCCGCCGCCTTTGCTTCGTCGTTTATACTTTTTTTTTCCCTCCCTTATATTGTGGGCGTCACCTCCTCTTGGTCGCGGTCCGTGGCCCTTGTCAAAGAAGACGCGGCAATTTGTTCGCTTTGTTTGTGGCTCATCGGAGAAGACGGGGGAGACTTGTGTGCTGCGTGGGAAGTGCGGGCATTCGGGCACGGAGGGAAAGTAAGGAACGGGCGACCGGAGCCGTTCACTTCTTGTGTAGCGACCCTGTACACTGTACACATCCCATCAGGAGTCTCGGGAGAGGCTCCTCCGGACGCACACTGGGCGGGAACGGGGAGGTTCGGGGAGTGGATCAAAAGGGATGTTGGGAAGAGAGATGCTCGGTGAGCCCAAGAAAGCCACAAAGGATGGGCGGGAAGGGAGGGTTGTCTCGTTTCTTCGAACTTTTGCGTGAAGCGATGGAGTAGCGGTGAAGATGTTCTTTTACCTGGCTGGTCTTTCCGATGAACAACCCGCGTGTGCGCCTGGCGTGCGTGCGTGTGTGTGTGTGCGTGTGTGTGTGTGTGTGTGTGTGTGTGCGTGTGCGTGTGCGTGTGCGGTGCGTACGCGTCTTCCCCTCAGAAGGGGAACAGGCCGTTGCCCTGTACCTCCCCTGTGGCTCTGTTTTTGGCTGTTCGCCAGAACGCTTGTACAGCGGCAGATTCGCTCTTTTCCTGGGTAATGATGTTCGTAGAAACGAACGGGGATGTTAGATTCCTTTGCTACTCTTTATATATGGGCGCGCATTATCGCTGGTGCCTTGGTAAAATATCGAGATAATCTTTTTTTTTTCTGAAGAAGGGTGGTGAGTGCAGTATCCCCAGCTTAGCAAGATGAACTTTATAATGATTAATTGATCAGCCTTCCGCGGAAACCGCAGCAATTTATGAAGCATTTGATATTTTACGTCTTATATACTACGATGAAGCCGTGACACCTGCATTGGACAATTATTTATACCACGCACTGCAGTTCCTTTTTCTGCTTTTCCCTAAATTGTACATGAAAAGAAAACATATTGCCTTATATTTTATAGAACGTAAGTGATATGCATATAGCAGTAAAACCAAACTGCTAGTCACGCAGTCAGGGTCGATGACCCTTAAAATTGAAACCCCGGAATGGCAGACGGACATTTCGATTTCTGTCAAGACACGCTTCCTTCGATCATCCTTTGCCCGTCAGTCGCTCCCGCGTCGCGGTGTGTAATATTCACGCATAAAACCGAAACGAAGGAAATGTTACACCAATATCATTTTTGCCGTTACACGTTGAGGATGACAACTGGGGTCGTCTTGACCATAGGAGCGATCCATCTGTAAAAAAATGATGGCCTGCCTTTTTCATTTAGTCGTTTAAACTTGGTTGTGTTTCGGCTTCACTGAAGAGTACGAAGCTATTGTGGCGATGTAAACGATGAGTGCGTGTGCGAAAAAAACGCTCCCGCGCGCGGATCATGTATAGAGCGTGCAGCGGCCCACGCCCACGTCTTTGTCTGTCCGTGTTTGCTGTGGGCGGTGCCGCTCGTGTTTGTGTCGTCGCGCAGAGAGCTGTATCTTTTGTGCCGCCCTGTGCACTCCGGTGATGCATGTCTTGCACTTCGCGTGCGTGCTGCCAATGGGAAACCGGTCCGCTCGCGGTTCGGTCCCTTCATGCCGTGTGCACGAGTCGTTCGCCCTCTGCGGTGACTACCCTCACCGCACGACCTTGCCCCACAAAGCGGCGATGAAAGGAAATGTCTGTGAACGCGTTGCATGTATACGCATCCGGAGGCAAGAGTTACGAAACGCAGTAAACCGAACAAGAAAAGAAAGAGTGCAGGGAAGCTAGCGATGTCCATGGCCGCTATAGGTGCTAGGTTTGAAAGTATATGGAGCAGTTGGTGAACGTGTTTATGTGGTCTTCAAAATGCTACTTTTTCCGCTGGACATCTGAAGCGGCCCGAGGTTGAAAGGTAATCTTGTCGATTCATGAGCTTGGTGGTACGGTGGTCATGAGCTCGTACGGTACGTGGTCTATTCAGGACCACCGTACAAACTGAAGAAGCGGCCCAAGTGCGTTCAGAGGAGTTCGAGCACATAAGACGACTTTATATTAGATTCATGGGCGCCGCCATCTTGGGCTGTTATACAAACAATTTTTCAGTTTTATGAGAAGCGAAGTCATGTAACATTGGTCATGAAACGCTGAACACATTTTAATGCTTGCGAATCAACTGTAGTGACGTACACTTCGTTTTTAAAGACAAGAACCAGTAGCGTTAACAGCCCAAGATGGCGGCGCATAAATGCAGGACCAGCAAGTTTTGTTACTGTAAAGAATTGTCATGGGCAAGCGAAAGGCGACACTGGGCAATACACTTACAAACAGCCGCATTGTGTTCTTTCTTTCTTTCTTTCTTTCTTTCTTTCTTTCTTTCTTCATTTCTTTCTTTCGTTCGTTCGTTCTTTTGTTTGACGTCACATTAGTAACGGCCAGCTGGGTCATCAGCATGTTGTGCAGGCGACTATATATCGGCACATCGGCGATGCGCTTTGCGACGAACCAGACGCCGTGTTTCATAGTGCAGTGGTGACTGAGGACCCTGTCGGCACTGCACTTTCAAACACTATGGAATTAAGTGAGCTGAAAACTGAATTTAGATTTCACTGCTCACTGCAGTTATGAGCTGCACTGGGCTTAGTGCATGGGGCTCGCGTGAGTATAGTTCGTGACACCGCATGGCCACCACCTGCGGTTAATTCCGTGACTTATCCAGCCCCCTGCTTCATATCCGTAGTCGTGCTGCACTTGGCGATGCATAATTAATTATTCGTTCTTCTCTCGAGGAATTTAAACTTCATATCGTAGTTACGGAATCGACAGCTCTAAAATAAGAGGAAAGAAAGACACAAAAGCAAACAAAGAGACAGAAATTCGCAGTTTCGCCCGAAAGGCGAAGCATTGATTGCGATAACAAATTATTAAACATCTATACGAAGTAAGGATACTAGCTTTATCGGCCGTGGAAACTTGTAAACATTCGCTCACTAACTAAATTAACAAGCATAGTGTCACGCGCGCACAAGCAATCATGAACACATCTCACTCGACGACCGCGCACACTCGATCTCTCAATAAGAATGCTGGTGTGAAAAAGCGCGGCGGCAGCAGCGAGCGAATTGACCTTCGTGCTGCCTCTCGCTTCAACGCGAAATTATGCGGCGAGAACACAGCGCTCACGAAGCTATCAGCACTTGGCGCACTCTTTCCCCATCGCAGATCGCTTTCAAGATAGTGCCCACGCGGCCGCGCCATATGCAGCCGCTGCCAGAGATGCACTTTTTTTTTTAAACAGTGCTTCATACTGACATTAGGGCAAAACGACTCGGAGGAGAGGAAAACA